>NW_026083027.1:0-46588 GCF_020184175.1 Aphis gossypii
AAGGTACTTATATATTATTTATGTTATTAACAGTGAAGCTTGCGTATCAGTTTCCACTATGTTGGTTGTTGGCAAAATAAAATAAGATAGGTACTACCTCCCCTATATTTTTATTGTTTTCATTCTGCTGTAATCTTTTATTTTTAGTTTTAATTTTAATCTTTTACATTAATGTTGGTCTCAGCTTCAGTTCGCTAGTTTTATTACCTATTGTTAAATTATGTCTTGACTATTTATGCCGGAACCATATTATGATAATAACGACGGTGAGATTGCAGTTCAGACTGGTTATATAGAAAAAAACTTAAATAATAATAATCATATTATACAGACGACTGATGAAACGGCGTCGTTACGTAATTAACATACTATATTACTCACAATAACAAAATAATTATAATTAGACAAAAATAAAATAAACAAATATACAGCTATAATATTATTATTTGTGTGTATGTGATGGTCAGTCGCGAGTAGGTACCTGGCTGTAGTATTTTTTAACCGTGGAATTGGGACTAATATCAATTATAGCGAAAACTAAGGTATGTAAACAATAAATAAGCCCAGGTTTTTTTAGGTTTATGTCTTACTTAGTTACTTACACATTATACTATCAAATAGGTATATAATAACTTATTTCATGTTAATTGGAAGGAAATATAGGTACAGTAAGTTTTACTGCTAACTAAGTTCTCCCTTTTCTCTCTCTCTTTCTCTCACTATATATATACGTACGTAAATATATATATTAATATTTAATATTCTTATATTATAAAATATTATGTACAGATAACTACTCCAAGGTATAAATTATTTTGCAGTACATTGTAAACTGACCATTTGAAAGCGTTATAGAAACATGTAAAGGCAATATAAATATATATATATATATTATATATGTATGTATGTATATAGAGAGAGAGACCTAACCGACGCTTTGTAAGAGATTTTGTAGAATAATGTTAGGTGTTGCTATGTTTTTTTTGTTCGTTTCACGTTCAACTCTGGGAATAATAGAGACTACACAGGTTAATGCTGTACATATATATTATCATATAAAAAGGACTGTTTCTATTCAAAGACACGTCTTGCATGATCACGTCTTGGTGTTCATAGCATTAGCCTTTACAGTTGCCTTCACATGTTTTTATAACGATTTAAAATGGTCCGTTTAACATTATACTGCCAAATTATTAATACCTAATCATCTTTACATAATATTTTATAATAGAAGAATATTAAATATTAATATGTATAATGTACATATACGTACGCATATATAATATATATGGATAATGGATGTATATTTATATATATAGGTGCGGACGATAGCGATTTGTAATATACATATTTTGTTTAAATATATTTGTCATTGTCCTTTGGAGTATCGGATAAGAGCTGTTGACGGGCTGACCACGACCTGTGAACCGTAGTTTTGACTTAGGAGACCCCTGGTGTACCTAGTATATGGCGTTCAAGACTCAAAGTTAGAAGATTTACAAAATATTGAAAATATTCATAAATTTTTATTGAGTTTACAATATTATATTTATATATATTATATAATGTATTTTACTTATTCGGTTATATACCTATGTACTGCGGGATATTAACAATTTTGGCGTACAAAGACTAAATATGAAATCGTTATAGAAACGGAGATCGGAATTGCAATTTCTGCGAACTGCGAAGACAGATGATAACGCTGACCCCTAGTGTCTACATAGTACATATATATATATACCTATATATGAAAATTTTACCAGTTATTTAGATTGGCATTTTCTTTACATGATTTAATTTTCAAAATATTTAGACTTTTTTTGAGCTATTTATAGACAACTGAAATTTTCAATTTTTCTGAAAAATTTTTTTGGCCCTATCAAAATATTTGAATATTTTATACAATGCTAATATACAAAAAATTGTGCCTATGTATTCTTATAATTTTTTAATCACTATAAGAATAACATATAAGGAACTTTGTATAAAATTTTCAAGTATTTTGATAGGGCCAAAAAACTTATATCGACACTTCAAAAAAAATTTTTCAGAAAAATTGAAAATTTCAGTTGTCTATAAATAGCTCAAAATAAGTCAAAATATTTTGAAAATTAAATCATGTAAAGAAAATGCCAATCTAAATAACTGGTAAAATTTTCAAGTATCTACGACTTATACTTTACTTACTAACCTAACAAATATTTAAAATCGTTTGAGGCTAAACCGTTATTTAACGCGGTTTTGTAAAAAATTTAAAACTCAAACACTCATAAAAATGTTTTGTCTGAATCCGGTAAAGTTTTTTTTACAGATATTTGAAGAAAAATTTATGGAGAATCTTGTACCAAATTTTCAAAACTTAGTTATAAAAATCGCAATTTTGACATATTTCGTATAAATTCGAACTTTAAGCACTTATAAAAAAAAAATGTGACTAACGATTTCGGATTTTTTTTTATAACTTTAAGAAAAACTTATAAGAAATCTTGTATTAAATTTTCAAGATTATCTGGTCAGCCAAAAATTTTTTATCGTTATTTAAAAAAAAAATACTTAGAAAAATTGAAAATTTCAATTGTCTATAAATAGTTTAAAAAAAGTCAAAATTTTTTGAAAATTTAACTGTGTATGGAGAACGCTAATATAAACATTTGGTGAAAATTTCAAGTGTTTACAGTGATTAGTTTTTGAATTACAACCATATAAAACAATCAATTTGGTCGAAAACTGGATTTTCGTAAAAATGTCCGTTTTTCCGTCATTTTTTTTTTGTTTTTCTCGATGTTTTTGAAAACTGTTGGAAAATGTTAACTTTTTACCTCTATAATGCACCAAGGATATTCACTTTTCATCGGGTACCACACCCATAGTTTGAAATTGGAGCATTATTTCGACTAGTTATGCTGTACACAGACACAAAAAAAAAAAAAAAAAACATACATCATTGTAAAATCAATACATTCTTCACTCCGTTCAGAATTTAAAATGTTTGTATAGGTAGCTAAGAGTTGAAAATTTAATACAAGATTTTTCATAAATTTAGCTTACAATAATTATAAAAGAACTTAAATTTTGGTGTATTCAGGCCATTAAAACATAAACCACCTTTTTCACCAACAACTGGAAAATCTTCGTTCAGAATCGTTTTTCGTATACAATGTTACCTATCATTGCATTCAAATTTAACCTACCCTGGTCCGAGGTCCACCCCACCCCCTAATGTACAGCAGAACGGTACCCACTTGCCCGCTTTTTTATTAGTATTATTATTTATTAGAATTTAGGACAATAATATATTTACGACGTAGGTATATAGATACAAGAAAATACTAGTATCAATAAGTATAAAAGTTTGATGAGTCGTCTTGTATGAGGAATAGTAACACTAAAAAAAATGTATGATTATAATTTAATATCAGGCTGGTAGAATACTAGAAAAAAATATCATTTAATAAAAGACAGTAAAATACAATACAAGCTTATAGGAGACTTATTGCGTACAACAGACAGTTTAAAACAATACAAAAATATAGCTCAAAACACACTTGAGGTTGCTCGAAATTTAGAAACAAAATCTGCACCATACTTACGAGATAATTGTTCACTTATTCAAGACTTCAAGAGCATAATGAATTGCAATCAAAATTAAAGAAAGAACTTGAAAATGTTAAGAGTAAGTACAATTTTATTCAAATTTTAATTGAAAATTTTATTAATACGACATCTATGTAACATTTGTTATCTTTTTAATTCACTTATATTTATAATAGTTCTATAATAATTATTTTAAATATTAAAATTTAGAGACTTAGTGTATAATTTTTAATTAAATAAAACTATTTAAAAGCAATTTTTGATAACACAAAAATTAATAGTAGATTTTCTAATTTAGTAGGTGCTAGAATTAATAATCGAGCAACACAAGAACTGAGCCCTCTTACTATAGCGGGTATTTTATAGTTTATAGTCAATATTAAACAAAGTTCGTCTTGGTACTCAGTAACAGTAAAGAATTGAAAAAAAAACAGTAGGTATTTCGATAGCAATAATAAGTTATAATGGAAAAAACATCATAATCACACGGACTATGATAGAAGTAGAATAATATTTTTTTCAACATATATTAATAGATATTTTATAACGAAATATCTTGAAAATAATATGTAAATTATTTTGCAGTCAAACATTCATATAATTTTTAATTTTAACACTTAAGGCTTAAATATTGAATAAAATGTATTCAAAGTATATAATTACTGTTATTACTAATTATATTCTCAAACAATTTTTCATCTCCTTCATCTGTCTTCATTTCCTCATATTACTTTAGTTTTTTCTTTGTCTCTTTCCTCGAGCGTTGGATTTAATTGTCATTAGCCGCCATTAGTGACCAGTATCGCCACCGAATTACAGCTGCTGTGCAGTAAAAATTGCCTATAGGTACCAATGATGTGATGCACTTGCCTTAGCTATCGGTCTATAAGTACTGTGCACGCTAGCAGCTAACTTATTATACTCATAATTAGTTTTCGTGACGCCGTATGCGAGACACGTTCAAGTTTGTAGTTTGGGTCAAAAAAAAATAATAAATACATTGTAAATGACAGGGAACGACATTTGTTTCCTTGTTAGAGATTATTATAGTAATACACAAAAAAAATTATTTTAATATTGCATGGTTATAAATATAATATGGCGGCACAGTCATAGGTACAGTCGTTGTCAGATAAATTGAGACGGCGGCGCTTTTCAGTAGGTGTATCTTAAACTAGTCCCGATTTTACACCTATGTATAATTTATAATAATCTATCTATGTATAAAAATAAATATATATTTTCGGTAGTAACATTGAAATACGGAGAACCCTTGGTTTTTCGTTATTGCGCCGCCGCCGTCTCAATTTATTTATCTGGCATCGACTACAATAAGTTTATTAGTTTTAATTCGACCGAGTCGTCGGAATACTATGCGTAGATTAGATTACAGCAACTACGGTGAATCTATAATACATAATATATTATAGTAGCGGTAGTATGAGATCCTGGTAGTTTCGGACGAAAAAACAATAGACTAAAACACAATTCCGATCAAGGAATATGTCAGAGGTTAGCCGGAAAACGAAAGATTGCGATAGTATTGCTTTGAGCAGCGTTGCCTAATTTATAAAATATTATATTGTTTATTTATTACTATTTATGTAGTGATTTCACAATCGAGACTACGCCAAGTACTATTACGTTAACTACATTTATTGCTCTGCATGTTAAACAAATTAAATTTAACAGTAGATACGTAATGCGTCGTTATCAAAAATCCGATTAACTATTAAATAAATATTTAGTCATTATTTGAACAGTATATATATTTTATGATAAACATTTCGATTAGAACTAATTGAACTTCGGTACTTCGCTTTCTAAATAAACGTTTCTCTTTAAACAATTAAACAAGAAAATTACTTTATGCATGTCTAATCGACAAAATATGTTATTTAGAAAATAAGATTTATACATTTTTTGAATCTATACATGTTTTTAAATCATTAAATCGACAATCAATAATTGAATATATATTTATTTAAAATAACACTATACATCATACGCTTGTAAATCATAAATTATATTAATATTCTTATTATGAAGCGTGATAATATCAGAAATTAACAGGATGACAACTCACGTTATCTGTTTTTGCTCTTGGCTTCTCACACAGACAACAAACACAAAACTTATTATTTAAATATCATTTTTATTTTTATGTTTTTTTGAATAAATTCACCTATTGTAAAAATTGTAGAAAATAATATTTTTGAGGATTTAAAAAATGTAACATACCTACATTTAAATTTACATAAAAATGCTTTTATCGGATAAATAGTTTATAGAATTGGCAAAAGATTCCATAGAGAGGCACTAGTGCTTGAAGTACCAAATTCCAATATTTTTTTTTTTTGTTTTTACTATACGTTAGTGTAATAAATAATTTTTTAATTCGACATGATGACATATGTAATATTAAAATAAAACACATTAAGTTAAAAGTAAAATGTTGACTGCATACTAGTTACGTATGAAAAACTATTATGATAAAAAAAAGATATAATCCAAACGGGCGCATGTAAACTCCGCCAGTGAAGAAAATCAAGTAATAATATAAAATTAATATGATACATTATTAAAAAAAAATTACAATATAATATAATATCATATCATTCACATTAAATATTTAAATCATAGTAAAAATATCATAATACCTAAATAATCATTGTACCTAACAATATAAAATCATATGTTTCATAACTTCGTAATAATAATTAATAACCCTCCACATTAAATACTTAAATCATAGTACCTAAAAAAATCATAATAAATAATCGTTATACCTAATAATATAAAATCATATTTTTCATAATAATAATTAATAATCGTCCACATTAAATATTTAAATTATAGTAAAAAAATCATAATAAATATAAATAATCGTTACACCAAAAAATCCAAAAATATATTGTTAGGTATGTCATATATTATGTAAACTAAAATGATATGATATAATTTGTAAATATTTTAAGTCTTGTATTATTCCATTGGTGTACATATTTATAGCATCCTGTAACACTGTCAGTTTTTTTTTTTTTATTTCAAATTTCGAAACTGGCGGAGTTTACATACACCCATTACAGGTAAGAAAAAAAAACTGGTGGAGTTTACATTAGACCTTTTAATACCTTTTTATTTTGACCGATATTCTGGCGGAGTTAACAATCGCCCATCCAAACTTCGGTTTATGTAAGTTTTACCTGTTACTTTTGAGTTGTATAGCACGATTAATAGGTAAACGGTCCCGGTCGCTTTGTACGGTCCATTGTTTAAAATGCAGGACGCGGACACGTAGTACAGTCTGGTAAAAAGGTACTTACAGAACACGGACCCTTTGTACTATTTTATACATAAAGTATATTTTATAAATATAAGTTTTATACCTAAGTAGTAACTAGTAATTATGTAAAGTGTTAATTATTAAAATAGAAAAATAAAAAGTAAATTGATATAAAATATTGTATATTAATAATAATTAATAATCAAATAATCAATAATATCATTCTACCATCAAACTACATGTAAAAATGTGTACAATATAAATATGTCAAAAGGCAGTATAAGATGAAAATAATATTTAGCTGTAATAGTTATTACTTATTACTATAACAGATTTTTAAATTATTAATTAATGAAATATAAAAATATTATAATTTAGAAATATGTAAAATATAAATTTCAAATGATAAAAAAAATATAATATTGAATAAGTAGTTAAAAACTACATATAAATTATATGGAATTTAAAAATTGTATACTTTTTTGTTATTTCTTTTCTTTGGTGATGGTTAGTGGTTACATAAATTAAATAGCTTATTATTGTCAACAGTATAAGATTTTTGTCTTTTCTGAAGTCTATTGCCACATTCATCCAATTGTATTGCCCTCAAAACTGTCCAAAAACTCGGATTTTGAATACTTTTATAATATACTTACTACTTAGGTAGTTAGGTATTACAACTTATTTTTTATTAGCTAATTATCTAAAAATCTGTAATAGTAATAACTATTACAGCTAAATACTATTTTTATAATATTATAGTACCTTTTGACATATCTATACTATACACATTTTTACATGTAGTTTGATGATAGATCGATATTATTGATTATTTAAATTATTATTAATATACAATATTTTATAACAATTTACTTTTTATTTTTAAATTTTCTATTTTAATAATCAATATTATACATAATTACTAGTTACTACTTAGGTATAAAACTTATATTTATAATATATACTTTATTTATATAATTGTACAAAGTGTCCGCGTTAAATTGCTGCTTGGGTATATTTGAAATGTACGTAAATTGCGGCCCGGGATATTCCGATTTCTGATTGATCAGAAATCACTTGATGCTCACTTATATAATATTACAAACCGCCAGTGTGCATTTGATCGAAATATTTTGCACGATTTTTTACATTGGTCTACAATATTTACAGTATTTGGTAAATTAGTAGATATTTGTATTTTTTTTTTTTTTTAATTTAATAACAATGGAAGTTATGAAGAGTGAAAAAAATAAAACGTTGAAAATAGTTGATGTTTTCAAAAACTTCTGAACAATGATATTCAACGTTGGTGTTGTACAGTCAAAAGTTAAAATTTGTAAGTGTTTTTTAAAATATAATAATAATAGTATATGTATAGATAACTTTAAAAATCATAACCATTTACAATTTTCGGAACAAATTATAAATCGTCAAAAACTTAATAATAATTTAAAAAGAAAAGCCATTAATGATATTTTTACTAGGCCATCTAAAATTATTCATTCTGAGTTAAAAAATGCTGATGTCGAATCTTTTACTAAACAAGACGTAAAATTGATTAAAATAAATTTACACAATGCTCGAGCTTCTATACTACCAAAATTACTAGCTACTTTTTTGGAATTTCATTATATTATTGACAAAATGGAATTTAAAACAAATAAAAATGAAAATTTTTTGTTAGTTTATAATAAAGAAACAAATATAGTAGGTTTCTCTACAATAAGCAATTTAAAAGTGCTATGCGATTCGGATACTATATTTGTAGATGGTACATTCAAAAGTTGCCCAAAATTATACCATCACTTATTTACTGTTCGTTGTGCAATAAATCAGTCTTATGTTCCACTCGTTTATATTTTATTACCTTCGAAGACTACACAGTGTTATTTACAAGCGTTTCATCATTAAGTTATAGAGTGCAAAAAAAATGACTTACAATTTAATCCTATTAGGTTGTATGCAGATTTTTAAAAGGCAATTCACAATGCTGCAAGACATGTGTGGCCTTCTATTGAAGTAAAAGGATGTAGATTTACTAATTTCTTATTAATTATATTTTTTCTTATTTATACAATAACGCACTAAATACCTATTACCTACGCCGTTTATGATATTGATTATAATAATTAAAATAAATTTACTATTTTTATTTAAAATAATTATATTTTATAATAATAGCCTCTCCTTTAAAATACTTATGGTTGCACTATTGAATTCTATCATCAATATTTATGAATCTTGGAAAAAAAGCCCCAAAATCAAAATACGGTAAAAAAAAAGCCTCGGCCATAGGAAAAAAGAGCCCCGTAACAACTAAATACATAACCTTTTTTTTTAAATTTTAAAATGTAACTTTATTTCAATATAATTATGTAATGCTTTTTTACATAGGTATCTATAACCATGTACCTATTATATACAATATTAATTTAATAATTTATTTTTACTTTTATATCATAATATTACAATAATATTAAAAAAAAATACACCAAATATTTTAAACTATAGGTAGGTACCTATAAATATACATTTGAAATATAAGAGATTAACTGATTAAAGTATATAGTACCTAATAAAAATCATTGACATTTGACTTCATCTGGTTTGGTATCTTATAACATAGCCACATAGGTTAGATTATAGTTATTAGAAACTAAAAAATTGTATTATTACAAATGTGGTTATAGGTCATTCATTTATTCGTTTTTATTATGATTTACATAATTAATTATAATCATAATATAAATAAAATAATTGTCATTTGTTATTTGTATATAATTTAAAAAATTTAAAAAAAATTCAAAATAATTATCATAATAATTTAGTAGCATTGTTTTCTAATGTTGTGGCTAACATGCAACCATTAGAAAATCTAATATGCTTATCTCATTATTTTTAATTTGCACACATAAACATTTTAAGCGATATAGACATGACCTAAACTATATCTAAAAAAGTGTTATATAATAATTACATTCTAAAATTAAAAAAAAAAAGTGTTATGTATTTAGTTGGTACATGGCTCTTTTTTCCTAAAGGGCTTTTTTCCGAATACCTTATATATAATAAGTCATTATTATTGACTACCTGTATAGTATATACGCATTACAATATAATAATATGTTTAAATTGCTTCGGATAGCTAATTATTATTACTAGGTACACTAATACAATTACAAATAAAACCGATAAAAAAATATATCAAATTTGCATTTGCATTGTTAATCAATCGACGTACAGCTAGGCCCGGATAGACCCGGAGAGTTACCGAGTTAAACTCGGTGGGCCGCTTAAAATTTAGACCGACTTAGTAATATATAATCAAAAATATTTGAATACCCCAAACTCTGTTACTCTTAACAGCTCAAAAATGTATATAAATATGAATTAATGACTTTATATTATTGAAAAATGGGCCGCTAACATTTTTAGGGCTGGTTAAAATTCTAAAACTCGGTGGGCCGATACTTTCTCTATCCGGCGCTGGACTACAGCCGTATACGTGGGATTGCTTACAATTTTCCAGCATAAGATTTAATTATACAATGATATAGGATGTATGATGTATCATATTCATATGTATATATGTTATGACTTATGATATTGATTAGATATAATTGTTATCGTATATTTAAGTATATAATATGCGTAACACTTTAAAATAATATGTTAAAACATTCTATTATAATTTGTTTATATATTGGTTAGCAACAATATACACACAGAATAAAGTATGTTTGTTCCATTGTGGAACCGCGATATTTTATTATCGTTAGATAAATGTTTAGAAATAATCAACTGACTCAGTTCGGATAAAACGTTGCCACATAACAAACCCCCCTCAGCCACTCGTCGTTGGTATAATCTAAATAGCTTAATATACCAATAATGATTATATTTTAAATTTAATGACCGTGGTCAAAGTACGCTTTTTTCGATTCCAATTTAAACACCAAAACTATTAATCATTCCTGTTTAAATGAATTAATTGTATTGTATAATACAGTGGTTCTTAAACTGTGCTCCGCGGAGCCTTAGGGCTCCGTGAAACTAATCTAAGGGCTCCGTGGGCACTTCTGAATTAAATTCATACTTCATATATTATTATTTATTATTCGTTAAATCGTTACAAGTTACATAAGATACATTTATATTGTGATATTGTATACAGTTTGTATATTAGTAATTTATTGATCCATAATTTTTTATGAGTTATAAAATTGGTATTTCAAGTTTTTGGTGCTCCGTGAATTTTTTTAGCATCTTAAGGGCTCCGCAAAAAAAGAGGACACGATACGATTGCGCGATATATTATTTTTACTTTTAACTTTTTAAGTAAAAAATATAGGTCCATAGTAAATCCGTACAATGTTATAGTGGATTATAATAGATTATTTATTACTTATTTTTGCCGATACCAGACAAACTTCTCATCACTAAGAATTAATTGGTTAAAATAGTTTGAGAACCGCTATAATATAACTATAATATAATCACTGCTACTACATTAAATAGATACAATTATTAATGACTACGATTTCCGCCAGATTGATAAAATTATATTCAAACTATACGCCTATTTTATCGTTTGTACGTTATTTTAAGAAAGAAAATATTTTTCGTATGAATAAATTATATATATTATATATTTATATAGATTATTGTATATTTTAATAATAGTCATGTTTTTGAGTGTGTGTGTGTGTAAACGATCCTCAGTCTATCAAATACTCATAAATCTGCAGATATTTATTAGGTACCTACACATTTACACAGCACATATATAATCCTATACCCACGAATATACACTTCGAAGATGATTTTGAAATTTTTTTATTTTAAAAGAAAAGTTCATACAATCATACAAGGATTTTTTGGTTTACGAAAAGCGAATTTTTTTTTTTTTTTGTATAAGGTTGTCATAGATTCCATAAAATAAATTAGTTACCTATTGTAATTGGATATAATTTTATACCTCTATTTTATATTTTGTACCATCTAAATTAGTGTATTAAAAATATATTATGTAGTTTATATACCTATTTTCACGAAGTACAAGAGAAGTTAAGACAGCCTGACGGTAGAATTATTTAATTATTTACGGGCTACGCAATGTAAGATCAATTATGAACTAATAATTTATAAACTGTACCTATTATATTTCTATATTATTATTATATCTAGCTCATAATGTACAATATTATATTATATTCAACTTTAATTGGTATATATTTCTTCGTCGACTAATTAAAAAAAAATTATCAAAAATATAAATCGTATGGATATGTTATACATACGATAAATCTAAATCTAAAATGTAATTTAATATAAACAATTTAATTGTCCACTAATAATCACATAATTGACACATAATACTTATATATTGCATGGTATTTTAATTAATGATGCGATAAAAATGAAAATTCTTAAATTAATTTGTTCGTTTAAGTATTAACTTTTATGTTTTTGTTTTTAAATACATAAATTACTGATTTCACCATATATTTGGTATTGTCGAAGGGCGATTATATTTAATAATAATTATTATAGATAAATAAAATAACTTTTTTACAGATTTGGAATATTATCGTACATAATTATAATTCTACAATCTACATATATTTTAAAAGTTTGATAATAGGTAAATTTAATGTAATATCAAAACTAAAAGCACCATATTGAAACAAGTGAACGAAATTTTGCTATGTTGTAGGGTGTGTGCAAGACGAAGACAACACATGCACTATGCATGGGTAGTGTCGTAAGAAGTGAAGAAATTTAATAAAGTAAGTTAAATAAAATATAAAACTGTTATTTGATACGTACCCTAACCTTATTACGATGTTTTATGTACAAGATTTTTTTTATTTACAATCTATACAATCAATACAAGTATACAATGAGTAAATTTAATAAATATAATGATTTTTGACATGAAGTACACACGACGAGAGAAAATATCCAATGATATTACTCTACAGTTAAAAATAATCAGTAAAAATGACATTAATTACGTACTAATCAGTGTTCAGAGTTCAAGTATAATAGTGGCAGATAATAAACAACAATTAGTATAATTTCACTAAACGATAATTAAACATACAACTATAGTAATAGCTTTAATATGTATGTAAAACTAATAATTAAAATAATAATAAAATAAATTGAAAGTTGGGTATAATATTAATTGTAACTTGTAGGTTTTTTTACGACTATAGTATTATGCCTACCTACTATCACTGAACGTCATATATAACAATATAAAACAAAATATGAATACTTAATGAAAAATATAATCATATATTTATATTTGATTTTTATGATGATAAAATTATTACTCACCCGCTATATTTTCCCCACTTTCTTATCCAACGTTGGCTATTTAATTACAATTCGAGTAATTTGACGTTTAAAAAATTAAAACACGTGATGAAAAAGTTTTTTTACTGCAATGACTGAAACTAAATCTCGCTGTATTCAAGGAAGGCGTTCAGAATGAAATAGCGATTGATCAACATCGGTATAATATATGTTGTGTATCACTAAGCATTAGAGTAGTAATAATAATCAATTTAAAATATAATTTATTATAAGACGTACCTATATAGGTAAGCACTAAAAATTATGAATCGTTGATTATTGTATAATAGATACCATTTCATAAGGTTATCGGTTATGTACTTAAATCTAATAAATACTAAATTGTAATATTACCTACTATATACTGCATTACTATGATAAACCATCATCGTTATTACTACTGCGCGCGTGCAAGGCGAGAGGTGTATGTTCGATTTATCAATGCAGTACATATAGATAAAAAAAAATAGGTACCATCTATGTTGTGGCAAACGAAAAATTAATTTACCGTTATATTATTATTATTGTTAGAAAAACGAACGGGTGTTATGTGTTCAAATATTATACGACAATTAGAAATCAAAAAAAAAAGTTTATCTCTAGTCGTTTCCAATCAAATTGATTCTGCAGACTAAATTTTGACTTTTCAGCACAATTTCTAAAATACACATATCATAAACATGTAAAATGCATTTTTTGGTTCATATATAATTAGTTATGAATTTATGATATTGTGTAGGTAACAGAGAACGAGATCGTTTGTATTTCATAATGCCCAAAAATCCTAAACGAAAGCAGCTATGATAATATTATAACATGGTTATTAGGTACTACGACAGTAAATGGTAGATATGGATTATTATACGATAAAAATATAGTATACCTAGTATGCAAATTATTTTTTTTAAATATGTAAAAATGAAAAAAATTTTAATTCTATCAAACATTTGTTTTATAATTTGTTCATAAATTCACATTAAATCTTGAGCATTTGTTTTTTTAAATCATTTGTATGTTATTTGTAAGGCTGGGCAAGTTAATGATTTTTTTTTAACTCAGTTAAGTTAAAATTCATCAATAAGAAAAAGTTAAAAGTTAAAAGTAAATAAATTTTTTGGTTAACTCAGTTAAGTTAAAAGTTTATACATATATTTTTTTTATATGTTAGCGTACTTTATTTCTTATATAGGATGTATTTTATTAGTTCTACATTTCAAAACAAGTCATCTAAATAATAATTAATAAGTACCTAAAAGCTGAAAATAATTAAATTACATTATCTAAGTCTTTCAACTAAGTATTATATAACAAATCTTAACATTGCCCCCTCCTAGAAAAATGTCTGCTGGCATCTATGATTTTATAGCAAGTATATTAATTAACTATTAATAATTATATTATGTATGCAGTTTTATATTGTATTTTATTGACTGAAAACTGTTTTTGAATTATTAAATTATGTAATTTCTTATTAAAAAAAAAAATTCTGACAGAGAAAAAACCAAATTCGACGAATGGTACGGTGGCGAATGAAACAGCGTCAAAATGGGAAACTGATTTACTACATATTTATAGTCAGGGAATTTTTTAACATTCCTAAGATTTTGTTTTGATCGTTATTTGCCATAATATTTGTGAATGCGAAATTTCGACCGTTTATAAATAATTATAATATACTGAATTGGAATTACTTGTTGATGGCAGTCGATCAAATATTAAGATATTTTTTATTTTTTTGAATGATAATCGTTAGGAATAATATTACCGACGCGAATGCCGTCATAAGTTCATAAACCATAAATAGGGCCCAAATTTTTATGCATTTACATGTTTTAACAGTCCAAAAAATTGCTAGGTAAGCTACAAGTTTGAATAGGTAAGTAGATACGAAAATATGTAATATTTTGATTATATTAATTAAAATAACCTACGTATTATGCGTATTATACGTAGTATGCGGATGCAACCATTCACGTCTGAGGAAGACTACACCTGAATAAAATAAAAATAAATGTCCTTATGGACTGACTCACGAGTTACGACAGTACGACACAGTAACCAACTGGCGTGAACGGACGCAATAAGTATAATCAGTATAATAATAATAAGTATAATCAAAATGTCATAATATACTTATAGGGAAAATATAACAATACATATAAAACGAGCGGCGTGAATAATAATAATAATTCGATAAATCGGCGATATTAATTCAACGACCTGCACAATTTCGTTATTTGTACAGACGTACAGTTGATATAACGGAGATATCAACACCGTGACCGACGCGACTAATAAGTTATAATATAGATAATAAATCGACGATATCAAGAATAACAGCCGGCGCGTGTACGTACTATCTCACGACACTCGGGATATATCGAAGATATCAAGGTAGTGACCAGTGTAATTATCTACGTACAAATTATTAAAGTATAATAAAAACTGATTGCAACACTGACCGATGCAGTTAACTAAAACATAATATAATAGATAATATCAGCTATACAATTTATAGGCGCGCATCACAAAGCATTAAGTACCTACCTACATTAAATTGGGCTTTAAATAGTATTCACCAACGGGAAGACCGGTCAACAAATACACCTATATAATAATTGGCAACCTCCGGTGAATCTCCAAGCACTATACTCGATATCCAAAATACCAGGGCACAACAAATATATAACTTCCAAACACACCGCTACCGAACCCCCCTGTGAGGTCGGATAACCACGCTCTGCTACCAAGTGTTTGCGCCGAAGCCGCTCCTGCAGCGATTGGTGTTGTTGGCGCCAACGACTCACGGGACGCTGTGATAAGGAAGGGTACCCAAGGTGTAACAATTAATTAATATCATATGATGTATAATAATAAATTATATAACGTGACAAATTTAATATAAGTATAAATTACTATAAAATGATCGAATATGCCGAGCGTCTAACGTACATAAAACAATAATATAATAATATATATATAATAATAATTAACAATAATTATGCGGGCACGGCCACGTAATCACTATAATAATAGTATAAAAGAATCAGAACAATTAGTTCTTTTGACACATAATAATGTATTTACATATAATATAATAATAAGAGTGTTATAGACCTGCAGGATGAGTCCGGACTGGTAAGACGACAGATCTTGACGTTTGAATTGACGTAAATTTAAGTTCACGGAATAAAACCGGAGTGTAGTTAACACGTCAAGCCCCAACTATCTTGGGACTTACGAAGTTTGACTACACTTCACGGTATGTATAAAAAAATGAACGACTACGGGGTGGATCGACCACGAGGTCACTGACACACTCGTTCGGCGTAAAAAAACGTGCCAAAACAACGCAGACACGCCAGGTTCGACGGTTGGCGAAAGACGATCACAACGACTTAAACGAAGAAAAAAAAACGCGTTGTCCGCACACGCGGTTCAATCACGACCTCAGCGTGAGGTAGCGAACGGACGCGACGATGCGTCAGGCTCGACCGCCCGGAAAAGACGCAGACTTCTGACTTTCGCCAGCGACAAATAGCCAACGGCCAACAGTCCAGTGATGGACGGCAGAGAGGGGTAAGGAACTTTGTCGCGGAGCTTCCCCGTCCGACACGGCGCTGCGATAAGATACGTCGCGTACTCGCGTCCGAGCACGAACAATTTCATAGGTATCTATGTATAATTTTTATATAAATAAAATAATATTACATTTTTACGTGTTAATCAAAATACTGCCATTTTATTTAAATAATCGAATCTTAATACCAATAGTTACAAATTTTTATTTAACTCAAATGCGCCCCTTACATTACTGCGCCCATGTCGCCAACCTCTAGTTACGGCACTGTATATAATTTTTTTAAATCTCAAATAAACTTATCATGCATTAAATAATATTATAATAAAAAGGTATTAAATTTTATAACTAATGGTAGTAGTTTTAAGTGTGTACTAAATACTAATATATACTAAAAATTATAATATAAAGTGTCAAATCCTATAATACACTATACTATCTGAACATTTGTCTTAAAAGATTTGTTGTCACACACAGATTTTACATGGCAAATTTACGTATCTACTGGATTCTTAGTACGGTTTATTGTTAGAACAATAATTGATAATTGTGTAACATAATAACATTAAATTTGTATATAAACAATAATATAAACAATTATAGCGTTTTTCTTATATAATAAATGTATTTTAATAGGAGTTAAGTTTATTATGAATTTGAAACAGCAAATTATTCATAAAATTGCTTAAATGTAACTTACAACAAACTTAAAATAGTATGAACAATAAATAAATAATTCTTCGCTCAAGCATAGTTTATTATCTCTACTATAAATTCAATATGTACCTACCTGCAGCTACCTACATTTTTATTTATTTACCTACGATATAATTTAGTATAACCTTCGTAAATATTTTTTGAAAAATATCATAATTATATAGGTTAGGTAAGTGCAATATATTATACAATAGCAATAGTAAAATATATAAAAAAATATAAGCGCGTCACGCGTACATAAATGTTTAATATTATAGGATGTCATCGCACTATTTGTTCTCTCTCTCTGGCCTACGTGCGACATAGACAAAACGCATTTACGCGGAATCATTTTTTCTATGATTTTAAGTAATCTTAGAGTAAAAATACCCATTACAAAAAAGACAAAAAATAATATTTTTAAGGGAATGAAATATCGATTTGTCAAAATGTGGTCTCAAAACAATTTAAACATCGTTTAAATTTACAACATTATTTTGTTAATTTTGAAAGTCAAATAACAATAAAATAGATAATCGATGTGTCATCCCCTTAAAAATATTATTATTTATCTTTTTTGTAATGGGTGATTTTACTCTAAGATTACTTAAAAACATAGAAAAAATTATTCTGCGTAAATGCGTTTTGTCCATGTTGCGCGTGGGCCAGAGAGAGAAAACAAATAGTGCGCTGACATCCTCATAACATTGATTATAAATAATAAATATTTTATATTTATAATCAATGATTTTATATTTTGTTCGTTCACACCTCGTTAACAACAATATATATTATGCATGAATATTATATGATATTATAAATTTAAAATATTCATTAATAATAATTAATATATACACATTAATGTGTTGAAAATGATGTCCCGTCAAAATAGATATCACCTTTTTCACCACCCAATTTAAAATATATTTTATAATATTACATCAGACAAATCATCTCCGTCCAGAATCGTATTCTGTATACAATAACATACCTATATAGCATTGGATTCAAATTCAATACATCCATTATCGTGACCTTTTATACAGCAGAGTGTTACTCACTGACTACCTTTTTTTGTCATCGAATGGGTTTTCCTGGAATCAGGATTAGGGACATTGTATACAATATACTGGGAACATAATGGGTACACATGCACACTGAACACATACGAGCAGCGTTTGATCGACCGGAAGCGTCGTTCATAACGGTAAAATATACTATATTATATACATTATAATATACTATAATATATTATATTATATTGTAATATAATATATACTATATTGGATAGTTTATTTCTATTTTTAAAATTAACTGAATGTACGCTCGTCGTTGTCGACTACTAATCGCTATTAATTATTATTATTATTTTAATTAATTTTCTACTACTACCTGCAACTAGTATAGAAGTAAATTGTCGCCATACGTATTTTAAGTATACATTGTATTGTTTTTAATTTTAATTAGTTCAACATGTCGAATTGTGCTCATAATATAATAAATATTAAATTATATTACATTTAATTTGACAATTTGTTATACCTATGACTTACCTATACCACTTAGCACCCACGAGCCGCCACTGTGATATATATGTTATATTTAAACTTCCCTTTACACTTTTCCAGGCTTAGGACTGGCAGTAACTTAGATTATTATTATTATTATTATCATTTTATTACTTATTCTAGATTTTGTATATCAGCTATGATGTTCAAGCATTTTTAAAATTTTTGTCCAATTCATACGCAGGCACGCAGCTAATGTTTTTTAATTCTTTGGTCTAATTGTATAAAAGTCTTTTTTCTCTTTTTGCCTTCCATGTTTAAATAACTGCATTTATAAACATATTATAACAAATCAGAATTTGACCTAAATTTCAAAGTCTAATGTAAATGATTCAGGATTTAATTTGTAGTATATTGGTAACCGTTGTCCGTTAACGACTGTTAAAATACTGCTGTATATAGTTTTCAAAATTTCAAAAGAATCATTCATTTAAAAATTACCATATACCGAACTCTACAAACGTGTATACTATACTAAAGAGTAAGTAGATAAATCTTATAGACGGATATCGTCGATATTGATGCTATCAATTTTTCAACACTTTATTTGTAATGAAATCTCAGAAATCTATAAACAACCATTTATTTTGCAATTATTTAGTATACATAATATAATATATATATATTATATGTATATACTTTATATTTGATAATCTGTAGGTAGATAGAAATAATCTGACCGCAACATAGGCGCAATTAGGTGGGGGCTAGGGGGGGCTTAGCCCCCCCAAATATTTTTTTAGCCCCCCCAAATAAAGCCATGACTTACGTATTTTTTATTCGTCATAGAAATTGGAAAATTTTTTTTTTAAATTCAGTGTGAGGTCAGTGTGACTTATACAATTCTAGCCCCCCCAAAAAATTGACCCTAGTTGCGCCTATGGACCGCAAACGACACGAAAAAGGTGCCAACCACAAATTTAATGTTCCGACCGCATCAGTGCCGATACCAATTTTTCTGTTATAGAACTTAATAAATCGCGGGTGGCAACTATATAGTTACGTCTCACAGTAAAATTTTCTTCCAAATTGCAGCCCAGGTTGTTTTGGGGTACATACATTTGGTGGCCCAAATTTAAATTGTATTTAAGTCGGATTGTTCAGGTCGGAAACACTTTTATTAAATTAGAAACAAATATAAAATAAAACACCAAAAAATTCTATATCGCCTAGCCCGTACTACGAACGCCGCTTCACACGCCCGATCGTCGTACCTCCATAAGTTCTCGCCGACTCACTCGGCGACAATGGGACTGTTTTTGCCATGCGCGTACGGCGGTGTTATTTACAAAATCTTCTTCTCGCCTCAGCACATTTTGCTTCTCCGGCCTGTCTAAGCTAATCATTTTATTTAGAAATATTATTCCCTCATAATTAATATTAAATAATATTATTTAGACGACTGTCTACAATACACGACAATTGTGTAATATAATATATATATATATTGTCAGGCCGTTTATTCGTTTCAATTTTTATTTTTCACGGTTTCAATTCGTTAGATCGACCATGTAACAATAAATTATTATATAGCTACATAATGATTTATAAAGGACCGCTTAAGTGTTTGTGTATGTGTGTGTGTGTGTGTGTGTGTGTACCTAGTACCTACAACGGCGTTACCTAGAAAGGCGGCGGTGGCGGCAGAGACGTTTCGTCGAACCGTTTTTGGCCAGCCTGAAAAACAGTTGCTCCTCCTTCGCCTATGCTACATTGCCGCTGCCGCATCACGAGTCACGACCACCGGAATCCCCACCACCACCGCAGCTGACGACCACGACATCTACGTATCCCCGGTCGTATTTGCCGCCTATCGAACGGCGCTCGGCACTCGCGGGCAGCTCGGCCTTAACAGTCGACAATCAGACAATCCACAGGTTACGTAGTACTCTGTTAAGTCATCGGTCTGCTATCGTAGCATCGAGTCGTAATATCCCTTCCGAATTATCGCATTTCTGCACGTTTACTTCGAAATTTTTCGCAAATACATCGAATACTTTTTTTTCCTCTTAATTTATATTAATCAACGTTTATCATGCCTAATGCTGTAAATGAAACAATGAATCACGTTCATGAACCAACGGAAGACGAATCGTTTCAAAGAATAGATGCAGAACAAATTGATCTAGAAGAAGACGACATGGAAACGAATACGAATGACAGTGACACTTGGCCCAATCACGAACACGAGAATGACAACATATTTTCCGATAATGATGAAATAAACAGCAGTCCGTCGCCGACGATGGAAACAGCTAGTCCGTCCGTCCCTGAAGTCATGCATATCGGGTCTTCGGACGCCGCGGCCGGTCGAAATCGTGGCAGGAACGTAGCTAGAAGAGGACGTCGTGGCCCTCATTCAAGGTTAAGTCACTCAAGGTACAGTATAACAACAATAATAAAACATATAACTTATATTATTTTTATTTTTTATTTGCAACACGTTGCATGAACCTACTGACATTATTATTACTTATAAATTTTAATATTATTTCATGAATTAAAATAAAATATATTAATAATAACAACAATGACGGTGATAACGAAAAAATATGATAAGAAACGAGTAGGTACGCGTGTATCGTATATACCGCGATTGATGCTCCCGAATCCCAGATCTTTACTATAATAATTTTCATTGTTCACATTTACTATAAATAATATTTGTATTATATTATTAATGATTTCAATATTGCTGTTAATTGTAATTGGGCCTTGCCCGTTTAATATTAAATAAATAAATCTGTTTTGGTGCGCGTACCTACTCGATTTAATCTCACTGTCGTCTTATAACAATATGTCAATATATATTATATATGCACAACTAACCGTGATCAATTTTTACTCCACACAGAGCTCCATTTCCTTTGTACTGCAGTACGCCTTTTGGATGTGGCTTGACATTCAATGGTTTTGCCAAAAACCTTGAACTAGAGAAAATTTTGGACTGTACTGCTGCAGTGTCCTGGAGTGATACACTATTGTTTCTAGTCCAATGGCGCAACGACGGCAATAAAGTCAGAATAATTGAGTCCAGCCTTTTGCGGAAGTATAGTCCGCAAATGCTTATGGACTTTTACGAAAAGAAGATGGTCGAACATTGTCGCTCATGATACGCCTGCTTCAGTAAGTAATATACGTAACAATAATAATATGTATACATTCACGTACAAATTGTTCAACGTTATTGAGATTAAACATTTTTACCAATTTTATTGTACCTATACTCTCTAAAAAATGTATTATCACGAATCACGATAGATTCACATAATCAGCTATTAAATTAACAATAATAGTATTACATTATTATCCACGCCCTAGAAAGTTTCATACGCACGTTTATTTTCATTTATTATACCTATTTTATGATTATTAATTTATTGTTATATGTTTTTTTTCAGGTTCGCAAGCAATTAATAAAAAATGCCATTTTCAGTTTAATTTTTTTACATTTATATTGTTCATAATACATATTATTTAAATTAATATTATATTTTTTTTCTTAATGGTAGTTTTAATCAATAATTTAATCCTTTTTTTTTATTTGTATAATATATTTTTTGAACATTTTTTTTTCTAATATTATTTTAAGATTAAATGACACTATACAATTATAATTATAATTAAATATATAGATTCCTCCTTTTATGAAGTGTTGTCAACTCTTTATTTCCGTGTAATGTTTCTTGAAGGTGTGCAAGTATAATATGTATTGACATATAAGTCATCTAACAACGGTTTTGCAACAGTTAAATCTTAAATATGCTTAGACTTATAAATGTATATATGTCTTAAGTATATAGGTTACAGTGGCATCTTCGACGAGGGTATTCAGTGCTTATAACCCCTCTCTTCCTAAATTTGTTCGATTATATTTTATAGCTTATATATATATTCCATACTGTAAGAATTAATACATACACGCATAAACTTATGATTTGAAGAATTATTAATACCAACTAAAGACATACATATTTTTGTAACGAATATAGTCAAATCAATTAAGGTAGGTATAATAAATATACGTTAAGTATTAGGTACCTATATGTAGGTAGTGTGGACCCCACAAAAAATAAAAAACTGGTTGGTATGACACTTGCTATTTGGATTTTATCAGAATGGCAGAACACTTTCCTCGAGTGTGATATCAGACAGTATCCTTTTGACTAATAATAATCTGTTACCTGATATCTTTTTAGAGAAGGAGTTTGGTATAAAAAAATTGATTCTCAGGCCTCGTTAAATTATTGGATTTTCAGTAGGTAAGTATATTTTTTTATTAAAAGAAGAAAACTTTCTACAGTCTACAGTGAAATCTGATTTTTATTTAAAATAATTTGTAAAAAAAAAGCTTAATATTTGTTTTAACTGTTTTAAGACATCACAATATCACATACTATATTATTCTTCAGTTTGAGATTAAAATAAATTCAGGCTATACAACATTTTCTTCTAAAAAAAAAAGGTAAAAAAAATAGATATACCGTTGACTGTACAAGAGTAAAAATTAGTTCCATGGAGCGTATTTTCGGGGAACCGTGACATTTACACCATGATCTAAGAAGATAGTTAATATTTATTAGTTCATGATTTACACTCGGTCCGGGCGCCTTGAATGCATAGAGTAATAAATAATAATAATAATAGTAATAATACTCTATGCTTGAACGTTGACATACGTTTTTCGTCTACGCATTTTATAAGTACGATGAGATAACGACTATTGCGACCACTAACAATTTGTCCACTACGATAACGATATCTGTACATTATTATTTATTACGTTGGAGTACTGTCGCTTAGTAAAAGAGACCGTCGGACGATTTTTACGTCATCTATACTCGTTCCAGTATTTTAATATTGCAGATCACTGACGTTGTATTGTTGGCATTTGTTGTATATTATATTACAACTACTCACGTCAGTCAAGAAGTCAAATAAACTTCACCACATGCCAGTTTTTTATTTTTTTTTGGATTTCGTCGAGTAGATTGTAAAGTTATGACGAGCGGCAAACTGCAGCGGTTTTCGACGTTTTGTACTACATTGATAATGATGATAACACTTTCGCGCGTTTTACGTTGTGTTATTCTCGTGTCTTGTGCAACAGCAGCTGCATCTGTGCCGTAAAAAAAACATTTTGTTCATTGATAATAAACATAATATGGATACAGCATGCTCACTATACTCACTAAAAACATATATTATAGATATTATGGGCATACTTTAGGGCTGGAGCTAGACACGGCGTTTTCCGTCGAATTAAGAAAATTGTTAATAATCGGAGTAGCTATACGCGACGGATGTCATACATGTTGCGGAAAACGCAATCCGACTTGCGAAGTAATAAAAACGCGGCTTATTACGTATATAGCTACTTCAAGCAATACATACCAATGCATTGTTATTTTTTTAATTTGGCGGACAACGCCGCGGAATACGCAGCGTTCGAAACGCGGCGGTATAAAGTGTTTAGGCAACGGAGAGGAAAACGACGCACAATATAGCTACTGAGCGACAAAGAAACTATCGTTTTCAATAAGAGAGAGAGAGAGAGAGAATAGATGAAAGCCGTTGAGATTAACAATGTTATCAATATTATGCTGGCTGAGATATTTTGTACACGATTCTTGAGTAGGTAGTTGAGTTTAATACTTATAATAATTACAGTGGCGAATCCAAGGGGCGGTAATAGGGTAAATACCCCCTCCTTGAGCTTATTATATACACATTTATTAGGTACATTGTGACTTGTGAAAAAATACTAGTTATATTCTGCGTTAAGTATCGTACTACCCCCCTTGATAAATTTCTGGATCCGCCCTTGTATAATTATTATAATATTATTACTATAATATATTATCTAAAGTTTAATAACAATAAGTTTGTTGATGTTTTCTTTCATTAGGTAATCGGCGCACTCAGCGCAGCAATAGTTAGTAGTTACCATAGATATTCGATGATGTACCTACGTAAAGATGTTGACGGTCGGTAATTGGTGACTAACAAATACAAAATAAAATATATCAGTTTTTAACGAATTATTTCGACAATTAATTTAGTCTTAATTCTAGAGTACAATCGGGGATAAATGAATATATACTTCACTGTTTATTGTTTAACCGTTTATCTTTCAAGTAAGTAGTAAACGTTAATTAGCGATTTAGACGCTTTTAATTTATGCCAAACATACTATTGACTCTTGATCTCTATCGAATATGTTTTATAATTATAAAATTATTAATATATATTATATATATTTTAATATTATTATGCTACACAAATATTTTACATTTACGGTCTAAGTAAAAAAAAATTAAAAAATAACTGCACGACTATGTGTGTATAGTACCTATATCGGCTATATCGAAGCAAGAGTTTCCCATTTAAACTGTAAAATACAAATACATTAGTTATACGACATAACTAATTTTCTAATACATCAATTAACTCCTATAGTAAACTCCAAAACATCAGAAATATTGTATATAACGAGCTTTTGTAAAAATCATCAAAATCGTACGTTTAGAAATGAAGTTATAAATGAAAAAGTGAGAACTTTTTAGTAGAAATTTATATTAAATACAGAATCACGGCAGCCGTTTCTAGCGTCGTCACTCGTTGCCATAGATATAACTATATTATATCTACACGCACTACATGCAGATACATCGGTACATGTGTATGTCTTGTTTCTATTGAATGCAGTTGACATAATAATGTCGATGTCGATTAGGTATTAATAATTAATTAATACGAGGAGAAAAGGATTAAACTGTAAATATAATATATTTTATTTTTTTTAAATTTTTACATAGCAACCGGTTGTTATACACAATCTCCGTCTCGATTGGTAACATTCTCAGTGTCACACAAATTAACAGAATGACCCCCAGCCATAAGATACATACATGTCAATAAATAATTCTTTATTATTATTATATTAATTATTATTATTTGCATTGATGATAAAAATTAGTGATATCACAACAAAAACCCTTCGTAAACTACTTAACTTCATGTAAAAATTGCTAAGTAAAAAAAAATATTAGATCTTCAAGCACTATAAATATGTGATATCATGAATAAATGCTAACTGCTAAGTTTATTGAATTTAAGTAAACTTATTATGTTTCAATAATTTATTTACTTGGCGAGGAATTATTTCTAAAAAGAAACAAAGTGTAATGAACAAAATAATTTAATGGCGAAGGACTATTAAAATATAACTTATTATAATTAAAAAAATATTATTATTAATATTTATATACTATTCTAATTTAGAAGTATTTAGAATTTCTAAATAATTCTTTGCAAAGTAAATAAATTATTGAAACAAAATAAGTTTACTTAAATTCAATATACTTAGCAGTTAGCATTTATTTATGATATCACATCTTTATAGTGCTTAAAGATGTAATATTTTTTTTAACTCTCACACAAGTCACACAATGTATGAATAATTTGTTTTTAAAATTACGGTTTGTCGGTATTTACGAACAAATTGAGGTAGGCAAAGGCATATAAAATATAAATTTGTTATGAAATAAGACTTCAGAAAAAGGTACAGAGAAAATTACTATTAATAATAAATTTAATATTATATTAATATATTATTATCTACTGATAAGACTTGTTTAAAAAAATAATAATTTTATGAATATTTTGAATTAAATTTATAGTTAATTAATAAATATAATGATATAAGCAACAAATATTATATAAAAGAATTATTATTTTTGTATTGTAATATTGATAATGCCTTTAAAATAAATAATAATTTTTCTCTTTCAAATATTTTGACTTAGGTACAAATATACCAAAGTTTTAATAATGAAATGATAAATAATTTACAAATTTAAAATTATATTATGATTTATTATTGAGTTGAAGATGTTCTATTTAAAAATAGTCCTTTTGAATTTTGATGACTGATGTACGTCTATTTAAAATTAAAATTGGGAATTAAAAAATTCAGAAATATTGTATATCTTTCGCTAATTTATCAAAAAACAAATAATATGTATAACAACAATTATGTAGTTCTCTAAAAGCGTACAAATGTTCCTACAATAATATAGGTAGTCTATATTTTATGCAAATGCGAAATACGACCACATTTCAAAATGGTTGACTTGAAATAATAGGTTTATTAATGTTATAATCACTTTTTCAAAACCATATTAATATTTTAATTTATTTTATAATAAAATTCAATCTATAGTCGTATGTTATAATTATTTTAAGTTTAAATGAACAGAGAAATTAACTGAAATTTGCGGGATATCCAGCTTATCTAAACATTAAATATAAGTGTCTCCTCATAATTAGGTACGAGGTACCTATATAATAACTTAAATAAAATCTATGTTGTGTTTCAAAATACTCCAAATAAAATTATACTACGTTACTGGAAATTGAAACAGTACCTATGTATATCAATTTAAAAGAATAAAAACTTATTTTAACTAATCTAAGCAATTATTATAACTATATCTAAGGAGTATAATTTATTTTAAAAATAATCAAGAAAGAGATAAATGGATTATAATATAGGTAAACGTACAATTTATTGTCCATGTCAGCGGTTCCCGCCCCATGGGCCGCGAGCAGCACGGTACTGGGCCGTGAACAATATAATATTAAATATTATATATATTTAAAATAATATTATTATATATTTTTGTTTCATACTTAATAATATTTCTGGTTATAATAATAATAAATCATTAACTACCGAATGCAATAAGCGTACGGTACTACGGTATCGAACGTTTGAATGTAGTATTAGGTATCTCATATAATATATATATGAGATAATTATATAATACGTATATTATAGGTGTGCTATTAGTGGGCTTCAAAGATTTTTTTATAAAATTGGTGGTCCGCTAAACTAAAAAGGTTGGGAACCGCTGGTATATGTTATGCGTTTGTTTGACGGAGATGGAGATAATTTATGCAGTGTATAGTACTATAGTCTATATTTGGTAGATTTTTAAATGATTATCGTATTACTTTAAAATATTCATCCTGTACATAAGTTAATGTATTTACACGATTTTTAATATAATAAAAATTAATAATATAATATTTATAATATTTTTAATATATTCTGTTTTTATGGAGTAATGGAGTATTAATAATATGGAGTAGGTAGGTACGCATTTTTAATTTTTTTACGGTGATTTAATACGAATTATCGTATCTGAAAATTACAAATTGTTGTTGCAAAATATACCTATTTTTTATAACATGTTAAAATGTTCTTTTTTTACGTGTTTAAATGGTATAATTTAACTTGGAATATTATTAATTGTACACAAATACACAAGAACTCAACAATCCATCGCCGTCATCGCGAAGACGTCTCGGGTGGTTACTTCGGTAAAGAAATTTAAATAACATTAGAATTCCAGGAGCTTCAAATTACTCTCAGTTATGAAAGTCCAAGTCCACCTTTTTTTTCTCAGAAAAATACGCCTTCGCTCGACTGCGTCGATCAGTCGATCCACACACACACACACCACACACACACACACACACACACCACACACACACACACACACACACACACACACAAACATTCTTCGAGCACAACGACGATAATAACATACCATCATTAGGTAGGTACTTAGATACTACTCGTACAAATCAGTTATTGTCGTCTACCGCGCGCGCTTTTTCCTTTATATAACCTA
The DNA here is from genome assembly GCF_020184175.1 of Aphis gossypii. Classification (NCBI taxonomy): domain Eukaryota; kingdom Metazoa; phylum Arthropoda; class Insecta; order Hemiptera; family Aphididae; genus Aphis; species Aphis gossypii. Next base: position 28,792 of record NW_026083027.1, read on the forward strand.
CTACCCGACTGTCAACACCCGTTAATTTCCTATCGTCGCGTTATCTCCGCTCATCCGCTGTAGCTTTGCGACGTCCACGTGTGCCGAGTCCCAACGTTCTGACTTCACCTAAGCTGCGACTATTCGGTGGCGACACTGCGTGTCAGGGTAAACCAGACGTATATTTTGTATAATACAGTTGCCGGTCGAGTATTTTAATTATTATTATTTATTGTAATTGTTATTTTTTACTATTATACGTTGTTGTTTCGTGCGTTTCCATATTATGCAATCGCAGGCCACAGCTCACGAAACGCGTGCCTAGCCGTCGAGTCGTAATAAAGTGCGTTTTGATAACGTCGCGTCGCTGTAAGGAACCGTTCAACAAGTACAGTTGCGTCGCGGTCACAGTATACTTGCTACGGTCCTATTCGCTCGTCTTGTCGCTTGCTCGCGTTGGATTCCGACGGCGTATATCCGTCCATTGTCTTGATTCTTGACCGCCGTCGAAATGTCGAGCTCGGCGAAACGCATATGTCTCGACGAGGACGAAGAAGCGAAACGTCAACGCAGTAGTTGGATGGTCTTTCCGGGGTGAGTACTACCTACCTTACATAAATTAATTTACGTGTTTATAATCGATGATATTCAACTCGTGGGTTGAACCTATCTGTTAATATGTTGTATTTAACGACGGCTAAATCGTTGTTATATCAGCTTTCTATTCACCGCCGTTTTAAATTTTTATTATAATTTCGTTATTGCCCAGACGCTTCTTCTGTGTTGGAGAGAACCATAGTTTCGCTCTGTTATAACGACCAAAAACGCGCGTATTTTTGGGTAATGATATCAATGCCGAACAATGCTATATGTTTGATATCAATGGTTGTAGTATATTCCTATATAATAAATATAACAATAATATATGATGATAACGCGTGCCTGTTTGCATCTTGTTACTACATTGCTAATTGCCATAAGCTCAATTTATAACCTTCTTTAAAATTATTTGTATTCAATAATATTTTAATACTTTTTAAAATTTATTTGAAGGAGGTACACATAGGTATTATAAAACTTTAAATAGTATTCTTTATTATAATTTCTAATGAAAAAAAAAAAAAATTTATTATAGGTATTTCAAATTATATTTTTTATAATATTATTATTTATTAGTTGGCAGGCAGTACCTAACTATTAAGTATTATGTTAGAATAAAAAATTTAATTTAATTTAAGGGGATTGGAAGCGTTGATTTTCTGTCTTTGTCTTACACACGTGGAATATAGGAAAAATAGCTATACGCGCCTGACAAAAATTAAGGTACTTCTAGTTGTTTGATTTAAAATATGTAAAGATGATTGAATTGGCATACAAGTTTACTTTGCATCAGTTGAAGTATATTTTTAATATTTTCAATTTATATTTAATAATAAAAATTGACAAATTTATTAAATTTAAAATATTTATTTTAAACAATAAAACAATCGATAAAGTGCTTCGACCGATGCAAAGTAAACTTGTATACCAATTCAATCATCTTTACATATTTTAAATCGAACAACTAGAAGCACCTTAATTTTTGTCAGGCGCGTATAGCTATTTTTCCTATATTCCATGTGTGTAAGACAAAGACAGAAAATCAATGCTTCCAATCCCCTTAAATAAAATAATACCAAACTATAAGTATATAAAATAATTATAAACTGATTTAAAATATTTGATTAAAATTTGTTATCATGTACATTTTCAAGTTGTTTCTGTAAAATTATGTATCTGTATAACATATGTATATAATATCAAGTATCAACAATAAAATTGTTTAAAACACGAGTTGACTACAGCTGCTGCGTATAAACTATAGTACTGTATGTGTTATGTGTATATGTAATCGACAATCAACGTAGTAGTATTGTCATAATCTCAAGCCCGGCTCAAGTGTTTAAACACACCCAGGCAAACTTGAGTTTTACTACCCCTTTCATGTAAATACTACATAAAATATTTTTTTTTATCAATAATACAAAAATGTTAAATGCCGCCCTAGACGTGGGCCTATGTTTCCTAATAATATAATTTATTATCTACGGGTAGTGGTGCGCTGGACAATTTTTGAGCTTTAGATAGGATAAAAAATTAAGAACTCATTTATCTAAAATGTGGATTTTTTGTCTTATAAATTTAACTTAAATAAGAAAAACAAAATTGTTATGTTTTACAATTTTTTTTTTTTTTTTTTTAACATTTTTTACATACCTACCCATTTTAAACTGTATAGGTAATTGCTTCAAAAAGATCTTCGGCTTGCAACTGTTGCTGAAAAATACTACTATTTACAGATCCAGAGTGTTTGTCCTAGTTGATAATTTATTTTATATAAAGTATTTTTGATATTATATGGTTGTGGACAATAATTATTGTACAAAATAATATTTACTGCTATTTGATATTTCCTCTTATTTAATGAAAAAATAGTTTTGTTTTTTTTTATAGTTTCAAATAAATATTTTAAAAGAAAATGCTACACCCACATTCATTGTCACCATCTTAAAAATGTATAGCATAGCAAATTGTTCGTTCTGAAGAATCAATTTATTTAATTCCTACTTACTTAATGTTATATAGAATTTACCTATTATCAAATTTAAAAGTAAGGATATTATTATTTTATTATTATGTTTCTTTTATTTATACTTAAGTTTTAATTAGTTATGAAAATTTAAAACTTAAATATAAAAAAAACGTATGAAGTTTACAAGATAATATTCTTACTTTTAAATTTGATAATAGGTAGGTACTTCAAGTGTAATATTACCAAAAAAGAGTTTTATGAATTCCTGAAAACATAGAATGCCATGTTATGTATTGTAAAAACAGAGACAACACACATGGGTGTAGTAATCTCTTAAACTTAAATACATTTCATGCAAATTAAAAAAATAATAGATTTATTACTTACTTTAAACAATTTAATTCCAATTTGTAATACTATTAATTATTATTTATTTTTCTTGTTTACTTTTATAAGATTTTGAATTTTTAGACAGTTCTATGTGCAATTAGTAATCGTTTACTTAAAAACAAAAAAAATGGAATGTTCACAGGGTCGATGCATTAAAACCATACAATATTGTGTTTGATTACGACAGATTTGAATATGAACTAGCTGTTGGACTTGATTTTGCACTTGCTAAAGCGCTAGAACCAGAAGAAATTATAGGAGCTTGTAATTTTAATGGGGAAATAGTCTACTTTATGAAGTGGAAGCGTGAAGATCAAATAAGTTACATATCATCAGAACATGCTTCAAATTTGTATACTGAAGCTACAATAAAATTTCATGAGAAATATAATAATATATCCCAAATAGTTACTACAAGTGTGTTGCCTCGCCAACATGATGGTAATGTTGTACGTCGTAGGGTTGGGCGTCCTACGAATGCTTCAAAAGGCTTAAAAAGATCTTATACACCAAAGTACATATCTAGAAGAAAATAAATAATATGAATACGATTTTTTTCAATTTGAGAATAATAAGTAATTGTTATTAAAATATATTATAAATTATAATTTTTTTTTTTTTTTATTATTCATTTAAATTATTTAATAATGTTTAATCTATACCTGTTAAAATAATCAAAATAAACTGATATTTGTACATTTTTATATTATATTGATATAATTTTTTGATCAAATTTCCTATTGTACGTAAGAAATAAATTATGTGACTATTTTATAGGAAGCAATATAGTTTTACAAATTACAGCCGTATGCATTTTCTAGTCTTAAAAAGTTGTGATATTTGTTCAATTAAATTATACTATATCAGCGTGTATATGAAAAAAACTACAGGTATAGTAGATATTATATTCAAATGTATTGAGCTACATTTTTTTTAGCCTTTTTACAAATCTTAAATACATTTTACATAACCAATAAAATGATTAAGGTGAACAATAAAATGTTTAGAATTGGCATTTTTTTTTTTTACAGTCATAATAGTATGTCCAAAATAAGATACCAATTAAGATATGTATTTAAATTTCTGAAGTCATAAGGCTATATATTACATAATATATATATTTTGAAAGCAAAAAAGTATGTATTAAGTCAGGGCTAGATAAGTTTCTCAATAAATTGAGCAGAAGCATAGCTTTTAGGGAGTGATGTAATATTCAAAACAAATTAAAATATTGTATATGTTGTATTTATTATTGATGGTAACATGATACAAGTGACTATAAAAACTGTAGCCAAAGACAAAATAAAAGTTACAATTATATTTTTATTATTTAAACAACAAAATCATTTAGAATACATATTATTTTTTATGAGCGTTTTAAAATAAATTATAGACAACATGTATACATTAACATTCATACGTTATGTATAAAAAAATCTTACATCAAATTGGATAATTAAAATTTACTTTTACAATACAGTTTTTTTTTAATTACCAGGTAAACATGATCTTTTAGGGAAAACAATCAAAATAATATTTTGGCTGACACAGAAGAATATAAAACATAATATTGTCGATGAACAATAATATTATTGTTCTATTTTATTTTAATAATGTTTAAGACTAGAGTTGTGTACATTTATCCCAATAGTGAATTATTTAGAACAAATTCAACAGAATACAATATACATAACAATTTTAAAGTTCGAATTAACAAATATTTAATACAACATTAAAGTATGTTGTATTTTATTGTTAATTAAAAGTTATTTCAAAAAGGGTAACTAAAATACAAGATACAAGTTACTTTGGAAAATTTAACACAGTTATGTATCACTAATACATGTATTTCATTTACTGTTAACCCTGTAATGCATACCATAATATATAACAGTAATTACTAAATTATAAATACAGTTTCAAAAGTTATTACCTATACTTTCAGCTAATTGGTCTTAAACAACTTAAACAGACTGCTCCCAATTAAAAATTACACTAATATGTAGGAAAAATGTGTAGACTGGCTCATTGGCTTTCTTTCCTGTAAAATAGTAGGCTTTTATACTACATGGCTACATCAACATACATCAAGAGGCCATAATTAAAGGATTACACTTCTAAAATCTTTGTTATTCTCAACACTTACTTAAAATTTAATAATAGAGTACATACCTACTATATAATAATATTTATGATGGATATAAAATATGTTATATGTTGTATAAAGAATAAAAAGAATATAATTTTTAGTATTAATGCTTGTATTGTGAGGCAAAAATATAAGGTTAAGGATTTTAGATTTTGCTTATAGCTTATTTAAAAACATACTTATGTGCATAAGAAATTTGTGTACCTTGGAAAATTAACCTTGTATTACTACCTCACAGACATAGTTCTAATGTATATACATACTAGCTGACCCCGTGCACTTAGTATGCATGGCCAAACCAAAAGAGGGTTGTTTTATTTATCTGGATATCCTCCTTGAACTGTATTTATGGAAATTTTGTTCAAATCAACCGGAAAATCATTAATTTCAATACAGCGTCGTGTAAGTAAATATATGGAATTGCAGTAAAAAAGTCCTAGAAAAGTAAATTAATTGCCTGTGGTTTAATATCTTGTCAAACTCGGTTAAATGTTAACTGCACACATTACCTACTATCACATAGTTTATTAAAGTACTACTGTTTTAACTAAATCTAAAATACAGAACAAATATCATATATTCATATTGAATAAAATAATGATAGTTTTATAGAAAATTACTTGAAAATATTCGTGATTTTGACATATTTCATAAACATTTGAAGTTTAAACGCTTATAAAAAAAAAAATTGTGACTAACGATTTTTTATTATTTTTTTTTAACTACAATAAGTACTAACTTATAAGAAACCGCATGATAAATGACAAAAATCCACCATAAACTACTCAATTCGAAATTCACAGCAATCGTTTTTAATTAATGATGATACAGTTTTGCAGTTTGAAGATGTCATACCTAAAAAAAAAGATTTGTTCTTGGTATTAACATTGATTATACATATTATATATATATATATAATCAATAATATAAATTAAAGTAAATTGATTAGGTTTCTATTAAAAAGGTGTAAAAAAATAGTTAATTTTATTTAACTTGTTTGCTATTTTTTCACAGGTTTAGGTATCCCAATACAACCATTCATTGTTGTAATTGGTCAATTAATAGAATCAAAAAATATCATTGAATACTTCAATGATATCAAGTACAATGTTTTAACTATCCAGAGAACAGTAGATATAGTTTGTATATTGTTCCATACATTTAATTTGTTATACCCTGATGAATCTTATATTTGATGGTTGTTTTTACAAAATTTTTTTTATAATATTCATATTAAGTCTCATCCAATTATAAGTCAATTTATTTCATAACTAAATAAATAAAATATATATCAAACCATAAATACTGTTTTTACATATTTCTATATCTTTTTTAGTTGTTATTATTTTATTCTTGTTTTAAATATGCTCTCATTACTTGTACATATTTCGTATTTATTATTCATTATTACGTATAATAATTTAGTTAATATATTTTTTTTTTAACTATTGTGGTAGAAGGCTCCTACATAATATAATGCATATATTTTAATATAATACATGTTAATTATATGCAATATTATTTTGTTAATACTTTAATAGTTTATAATATAGTTCATCAATATTATTTAAATAAATTTAAAAGACAATATTTAACTTATTAATTTATTTTGTTAGTGCATTTTACATTTTACATTTTTAATTTATGTATACAAGTAATAAATGTATTACTATAAAAAAAAATAAATAAATTGGTAAAAATATTTTTACCAAGAGCATAGGTGATACTAATAACAACAAAAATCTTTGTAGAAAATACAAATCAAATTATAGTATTTAAAGAGAAATTAATTTAATTTAATAAATGTTTATGGCTTATTTAACATTATTAATGTTGGTATCAAAAAATTTTACTGTTGAATTATATTTATCAATACATATTATTAACAACATGGTTCATGTAGATTTAACAAAGTATTTGTTGTATTAATTGTGAGAATTGTTAGTTGTATTGTTATTGTAAATTTAACAATGTTTATGATGTAATAATGACAATTTCTTTGTCAGCTCAGAAGTAACAAAGATATTGTTAAATTTACTTAACAATTTAATAGCTAATAGTAATAAAATAGGATAAATGACAATGTGATGTTATAAAATATTGATATTCTGAAACAGCTGTTTGTATAGTATTTTAAATTATTTGAGATAATAACAGCACAAAATAGATATTAATAATTTTCATACATACATTGAATATCATATAATGTTCTCTTCATGAAAATATCTTCCAAGATAGTATTATTTGTAAAGTAATGTTCTCCTCTTTGTAATTTAAATCCTAAAACAAATAGTAAGAGTTTCAAATGTGTGAGATGAAAAATAAAAAAGTTACATTTTAACAATAGAAAATTGATATTCATAATTTTAACACTTACCTATATCCAACAATTTTCTCTGTGTAGAAAACCTTTTTAGGTTATAATATAATGTATAAAGTAATTTTCTCCTTTTTGTAAATTAACTCCTGAAACTATAGGTAATACAAATGTGTTATATGAAAATTGAATGCGTTATTAACGGTACAAATTGATATTCATAATTTTAACACTTACTTATACAACGTTCTCTGTATACAAAATCTTTTTAGGTTATATTATAATGTATAAAGTAATTTTATCTTTTTTGTTAATTAAATTCTAAAACTAATAGTAAGAGACAAGAGTATCAAATGTGTGAGAGTGAAAATAAAAAAGTTATATCTTAACAATAGAAAATTGATATTGATAATTTTAACACTTACTTTATCATATAATGTTCTCTTTATAAAAAATCTTCCAATCCCTAATTGTTTTTTAAATTTTTCCATCCTTTATTTTTTCAGGACAATTCCTATGTGAAATTAGTCCACATTAGACAGCATATGCACCGTTCCGGCTGTATGTAATTGGCCCTGCAGTTGTTGCTGGATCTCTCCGTAAATGGTGCTGGCATTTCTCGTCATTCTCTGAGTTAACCTTGATATTGCTACGTGCAACGTGTACTCATATCCTATAATAAATACAACACATGTAAATATTTTATTATTAAAAATATTAAGTCTAAAAAACACAATAATAATAAGGAAGAAATTATACATAGTGAGTTTGGATAAGACCCGGGGCCATCCATGTCCGCATATGTTCATATTATAAGACCATTAGTATTATAAACCTATAATCAACGACGGAAACAGAATAGGTAATATCATTTATAAAAAAACTATCAAATCAAAAGAAATACACTTTCAAATATTCTTACCATTAATTTGTTTACCACCACCATTCAAGGTAGCTTATACGTTGTTTACTTATTCATAATTTTGACTGCCCAAGTGGTGATCGTCTATTCGTCTGTGGGATAACGTTTTGAAATATATTGTAGGTGCTCTGGTAGTCTCAAAAATCTAAGAGTATTATTTTTAATTTTTTTTTTATTTTACAGTTTTGTTTTTGTTTAAAATATTTACCCGTTTTTATCATTTACAGTTATCATCATATTATAATATTGTAGCATCGAGATAGATAAGAATACTGGAGTGCGTACTTCCTATATCAGCAATGAAAAAAAAACGGCCAGGTCGCGACAGACGGCAATTGATGCTATCCCATAGACCTTATACTAATAGACTGGCCTTGCCTATAGAGCACGGCTATAGCCGTGATTGTACGCAGCTTCTAATAATAGTACTTACGTATAATAGGTATGGATTATGGAATAATAATATAATATTATTACTTTTATATAATAAATTGTATAATTACTTTTATTTACTCAAATTAATAAACGTCAATTAATGTTATTAACAAATTACTAGCACGCCTGGTTTTTAAACATTACACAGTAGGTATTGAACTTACATATAATTAAATAAAATAACTTTTGTTAATTTTTGTCTAACAGATGTCCGGTTTTTAAATACCTCTACCTCTTTGGCTCTTTCATATAAATATAACGGACGGCCGTGGCGTGCGAGTGTGTGTGTGTGTGTGTGTGTGTGTGTGTACAACTACATGTCATATTACCCTGCTATTATATTAATATCTTTTGGAAACTATTTTAACAACTTAGACCTGTTCAATATGACTCTTAACTCTTTAAATTGTTATTTTTAGATTATTACCTACTATTTTATTTAATTTAATCGAATTTTTAGAATTTTTTATACTTGTGTTGAAATTAATACGCTCTAAAAGTTTTGGGCAATCAACTAAATTATGTAATAATTTAAAAAGAAATTTTAAATTTAACAAAAAGTTACTTTTTTTCAAAAATATCACTAAATGACAACCAAGAATATGAAATTATTTACAAATACTCATTTTGCTATACATTAAATTGTAATCTTTATTTTTCAAATTTATCTTAAACAAAAGTGCATATTCAAAATTACAGTTACTAATTTATTAGATCGCTTTTTAGTGCATATATTATACCGAATAAAGTAACGAGTAATTAAGTAATAAGTAATTACTTTAAAAATTAACTCAAATCACATATAAATCACTTACAATAAAATGCAATTAAATTACCATCAAATTACTTAAAAAGCAATTTCGTTATAGTAACTTGTAACTTAAGTTAAGTTACTCATCAACACTGCATACAGCATACGTTGTAAACTTAAAAGTTATAACTATCTATGTGAAAAATGATAATATTATAACTTAATTCATGTTCTCAAAACTTATGTCACGTATACCTATTAATTATTAATTATTTTAAGATACATTTTATAAATCAAAGCAGGTAAACTATTCTCATCTGTCGTGATTTTAAATAAATATAGTCTACTATAATATATATTTGCACATACACACCCGTGCGAACCCAAATCCAAAGCTGTAAATATTTTATTAAATAAACGATGCTACATGGGGGTCAAGCAATGTGCAAACAGTACGGCCCTCGTATATGTTAGGTCTAAGTCTACTATAATATACCAAGTCAGTTAAAATAATAATGTATATAAATATTATACATATTATATTCGATGCATGGCACACGTCATGTAAACACGATTTTAAATTTAACTCTCAATTAGTATAATGTATATTTGTATTATATTTATGTGTGCTATGGATTTATGACACTACTTAGAAATGTATAGTATATTATCGAAAATCAATTTAATTGGTTTGATAATTCTTAGTAAATTAGTAATTAATTACGCCCATCATATATAAATGTATAGTAAATACACAACAACACGTATTTGTATTCGATATCTACCGAAAATACGGCTAGAAGGTCAGACAGAGAATGAACTGGTTTTTGTTATAATATTGATTATTCATTTAATCGCTTCTTGCTATATTATTCGAGTAGATTATAAATAATTCTCAAATATCTATATAAATTTTAATTTAATATTACAAACATCATTTTATTAGTGATTAGATACTGATTAATAGGGCAGTGAAGTTGTTGCATTTGCATATTTTTTGTAGATGCTTATATTTATTGCTAAGTGAGCTTAAAATGTTTCAGTTACCTATGAGTTTAAACAAAAAAAAATGTTTATGCAATTTTGGCCATTATTTTTCTTTTAGTGCAATTTTAACTATTTTTCATCATTTTTGTATAATTACGTACTTATAGCGCGCTAAATTTATACATGTAGGTATGTTTTTCGGGTAAAACCGTTCGCACAACGGCGAAAAAATCTTTTGTCGTGCAATGCAATAATGTAAGCAATATTTGTTCTTAATTTTTTTATGTATTGTAATATTTTATTTTATTAATTAAATCATACCTAAATATTGTAAATACCTTCATAATGAATAATGATTAACGATTATACTGTATATTTGTTCTTAATTTAATTTTATACGTGATTTTTTTAATGCAATTTTCAGTATATTTTAATGCAATAATGCAATCAATTTATTATGTTTTTTAATACAATAAATTCACTACCCTACTGATTAATATAGTACTATAGTAGTACAATATATAATATGATAAAGGTTAACTGTTATTGAAAACATTTTTAGAAAAGGATTTGATTATTCTTACTTACCTACTATTTAGTTTTACTTAGGTATTCTTTTATTATTATTATATTAAGCTGTAATATCAATTATCAGTGCAAAAGTTATTCTTATTGTAGTTAAAAAAAAAAATAAAATAAAAAATCGTTAGTCACGAGTTTTTTTATGAAATATATCAATAATAGGTACCTATCACCTAAATTTGCAAGTAATTTTATAGTAAAAAATTCATAAAATTTTTAATATTTATATCAAAGATGATAAAATTCAACACATAGTTCGCCATAAGTTTTCCTTTAAATAACTAAAGAAAAATCGAGTCATTAAAGGAAAATAATGCTATGAGCGTCTGAATTTTAATTTCCTACGAAATACTATGAATAATAACTATAACACGATTTACCCTTAAACGATTTTAAATATTTTTTATTATTTAAAAAGTATAATTCGTACTAGTCGTAGGATACTTGAATCTCTTTATATGTTATAAGTTTAAAATTTTAAATCATTCAATTTTACCAGTACGACGTAATACCATAGTGTACAAGTAGTAAAACACAGCCGGATCTGGGACCCCTCCCCCAGCCACTTCCAACAAACACAACGAGTCATCAAGCGCGGCTACCACTTCCTTCCCCCGACCAATACTGCGGTTCCCGTCTTTTCCCTTCAGCTATACAGCAGCTCATTGCTACTATATCTGCACTTCCCTTCTCTCCACCCCAGCAAACGGTACTGTGCCATCCAAATACCTCCTTCCATTCCCCACCACTAAACGCGTGGTCGAGGGAACAATGCCTATACATACATATTATATATTATACCTATATATTTTATACTTATACATGAATACATTTAACATACATATATACATTCTACGGGACCTCATCCATGCGCCTGCACCCTCACCCGTCTATATAATTCGACAGAATGTGTGCGTTTTCTACAGGATGGATCACCTATATGTATATACCTAATATATACATATATATAGTATATAAACTATATAAAGGGTGTAACTCATCTGTTTGACGAATGCATCAGTAATAGTGCAAATGTAATAATGTGAAATATACGAGTATAATATTATAATATATAGTATATACCTGGCTATATACCTCCGCCATTGAAGCTTGTTATTGCCCCGCCATCCATATAACAATAAATACATCCTATGAATATAAAATACCTAATGAGTTTATATATTGAAATTTATTAATCTAATAATGTGGCGATTGAAATGAATTGATGTAATTTTTAAAAAAAATTTAAATTTAAAAAAGGGAAGAATAATAATAAATACAATGTTAAAATAGTATACAAATGTATAAAAATTAAATGTATGTATTATTATGGATGACGAGACGATAAAAAACCATTACAGCATTACCCATTTATGTGCTGTTCTACAACTATTCGATAAAATGTTATAATCGTTGTTTATCGCCGTTTTCTGTCAACAAAACACATAAAATGAAGCACCGAATTAATTCATGTATGAGTCACTAATATTATACCTATTATATTATTATATGGTTTATCTTACGTTTGATACATTTTACTTTAAAATTTTAAGATAATATATATACTATATAGACATCAAAGATGACTAACATAGGGACCAAAAAGCATATTATCGCAGTGATATATACATAATATAATTTATAATATCACGCATAATATGATTTAAGTACATACAAGAATAGTAAGTCTCATTGTTTGGACGTGAGCCTTTTTTGCGCATGTGACAAACAATGTGTCCGTTTAACACCTGTCTTGTCACCCTGCTGACTTTCCGACGCCGACGTGCGATTGCGCGAACTTTTGGCGACCGGCTTCGTTGACCACCGGTTGTCCAGCGGTCCGGCCATGTTGTCTTTTTTACACCGCCGTCCGGGATTGTTCGCCGTGACCGTGGGTGTGGGTTTTTTGTTGTACCACGTTGTCGTCGTGTGTCGACCCAAAACTAATTATTATTATACATTTGCGTCGACCGCCGATCCGTTTTGTTTTATTTATATTATTATTGTGTGTGCGGAAGTGATTCGTGGACATCACCCGCCGCAGGTTAATGAGTATTCGCAAGTGTTCGTATTTTTTCGTATGCGGCTATTCTACATCGCGGCGATATAATACGTCTTGCGAGAGGTCAACGACCTTCCCACTGCCCAGCTGTTTTCAATATGCATTTTTTTGGAGACAACCCCGGAAATCGTCGTGAGATCCCGACGTCAACCAGTTGTGATCAGCGATATCGTTAAATTATTATATTATTTATCATTTATATTATTGGTTTTACATATTCCACACCTGTTGTGCCTTTTATATTATTTTCATGTTATTCGCATATTATTGTATATTGTAATGCGGATATTATTATTAGGATAATTATTAGTATTATTATTGCAAACGTTCGAAGAGACGTCTTCAGCGTTGTAGCTTATTATATTATTTATATTGTTTGGTGACACATCAATTAATTATTATATACTCTTTGTACCACTATCTTTTTTTATTATTTTCTTTTCCTCCCACGCATTTCGCGAGTCGCTCAGCAAACTGCCCAAGCAAGTGCTGGCGGCAAAAACACTCATATAGTTTATAAAATATTTCTTGAATAAAATTGTTTTGAGCTAATTAATGGTAGGTATGAAAATTATGATTTTTCACGGGCTGCCGATCGAGTCTTATAATTCTATACGGTCACGGTTTACATTGACATATCCTTATTATTAGTTATTACCACTAACTATATAAGTAAGTATTAATTACTAATTGGTTGATTATAATATTATACTAGTATACTCAGAAACGATAATCCCCATATCAAATATAGCACCTAACACAAAAACAGGATTTCTGATATTTTAAACATTGTTACGTGCAGTAAAAAACTAAATCTTGTAAAAACGTAGTCCCTGGGCTAAGGCCTTATTATTGAACTATTGTGATTTGGTAAAGGCTTACAACACACGTGCTACGGTCATAATGTAGGTATAATATAGTAGGTACCTACAAATATTTTAAGATAAGTATATACAAGAGTACAAATTAAATGTGTATTTTCCCTCTTAATAATGCACCACAATTTTGTTTTAATAAATAATAATACTGCGTGTACGACATGATAATTATATCGCTCACACGGTATCATATTTTATTTTCGAACGGTTCATCTGTTGATGATATTTCAATGCCGTTAGTGGGTCAGTAGAAAAACTCAACGGCAATCCGCAGTTATAATATAATATAGCCTACAGGTACAAAGGTTCTCGTTTATCTATCGCTCTTTTTTGTAAAGTATGTTAGCTTGTCGTTTTGGTTTGTTTGTACTGCCACCCCCGCCGATTCAATAACGGTATGCGGAACGGAAACGATGGCAGTGCCGAACGGTAACGAATGCGCCCAAAAGCAACAAAACAACGGCTGGCTTAGTATTGTCAGTGTAGCGAACGTTTTTCGGCATACCAAAACCCCGCAGTACCCCACTCTCCAAACCCACCCACCCACCGACCAATTGTTCGTTCGGCACCAGCGAGATATATAGATATACTAGTACAATGATCGTGTAGGATATTTCGTTGACTGACATCCCGCGTGGTTTGGCAGTGGGTACTATACCGTGACTAATGTACCCTTTGTCTACCTACCTACCCTGATTTACAGTTTCTTTAGTTAATTTATTATATACAAGTTTGAAGTTATTTTATATTTTATTATTTATTTTGTTGCATGAAATTGTTAAAATCATGAACATTTAAAAAATTTTTTTTTGTTTTAGTTAAAACTGAAAAAACTAATAATTTTATACCCAAGAATAGAAAATTGAATACAAGGTTACTATTAAATGTTCCACCATGTTCTTATGGTGGTTTCAGAATAATACGGTAAAATTTCATTTACTAGACATATTACATAGGCATTAAAAGTGAAAATATTAAAAGTACTTTTAAAAGATATTTCAACAAAAAAACAACAATTTTTCCTATAATAATTTTAGAATTTTAAAATTATTTTGATGTAAAAAAAAATTATTTATTCGTATGAGAAGTTATTAATATTCAGTTATGTAATAAATTTACAATAATTTATAATACTCACAATATTCAGAAATATTATAATTGTATAGTCAAACATATTTTTATTATGTTCAAGTTATTATAACTGTTTTTTTTTTAAATATCAATTCGTAATGACAGTTTGTCGTTTTAAAAATATTGTTTTATTATTAGTTGCTTATGCCTTATATTCTTTAAATATCTACCTATATTTCTATTTTTTTTGTAAATTCTATCGATGGTTTTACTTCGAACGATTCGCGTCGATGCCCGACGGTTGGTTCTAGGTCACTTTGTACGGTCGAGCATTTAAAGTGCGAAACGCGAACACTTAGTACGGTCTGGTAAAAAGGTACATTGCAGAACGCGGACACTTTGTACTATAAATTATAATATACATAAAGTATATATTATTATAAATATAAGTTTTATAGGTACCTAAGTAGTAACTAATAATTATGTATAGTGTTAATTATTAAAATAAAAAAATTAAAAATAAAAAGTAAATTGTTATAAAATATTGTATATTAATAATAATCTAATTTATCAATAATATCGATAAATCATCAAACTACATGTAAAAATGTGTATAGTATAGATATATCAAAAGGTAGTATAATATAAAAATAAGTTAGGTTGAAAATAGTTAAGGTTGTGCGCATCGCGTAGCCGTGTGGACTTACACACGGTGACACACATACACATATATATTATAATATTATATATTATATACTAGCTGAATTACCCGAATTCGCTTGTGTATATTTTTGTGTTTTTCATATTTAGGAGTATTGGTGTACTCGCGATGCATGAGATTATTTTTATCGATTAAGTTCTCGGAACAATATCTTATCTACACGACGCACAAAAGGATAGGTTGCTGATAGCTGGAAACCCGCGGGCCACCGTGCGTCGTGTGGTGCAGCACAATACGTATTGGCGGTGAATAATAAATTATAATATTGTTTGTTACTCCACTAAAACGCAACATTTTTGAAAATGCTTTCTTAATGCATGGTGAAAATATGTGAAGCACCTCTATTTCAAATTTCAAGTTCGTACGTTGCGTAGTTTTTGAGTTACAGTGATCACTGGTCAGTGTCTAAGTGGTATTTGGATTTTATATGTATAGATTGCATCGGCGTTCGTACGCGTTGACGTCGCGCACACATCTATATCTATACTTCTTATATATCTATAATTATATCTATACTGACTAGGTATATTACTACTACTATATAAAACGAAGTAGCTTTTTTTGTTCGGGATAAACTCCGAAACTACTTATTCAATACTTGTGCATTTTTTTTTTAAATTAAAGAGGACATCACAGAAAAGGTTTGTATTCATAATATATATGCATATATGTTATATGCATAACTATATAAAATATTTAAATTGTAAGGGGTTTTCTACGACCGCGCTAAGTGCTAACCAAGAAAACTGTACTAAAACGATGTGGCAAACATTTTTTATTGCCTACCTGACAGTCTGCTGAAGGTTATGGTACCACTTTTGTTAATAAGAAATAATTGTTAAGTCTTTGAATTTTTTAATTACTGTAATTTTTAAAAAACCAAGCTAATTGTCACCACATCGCTCGATATTTAATTTTTTTGTCGAATGGGTGGGAGAAGGGGGATTGTATTTTTATGTTCCCATTTTCAATAAAAATATATTAATTATCATTAATACCGATAAAAACATTTCAATACGTTTTACTTTTGAACGGGCTACTTTATTTTTTAGTCTTGGCCATAGATACAGTACCTACAATACCATATTAGACATTAGAAATAGATTATGTGTAGTATATTGTATGTGTTTACTGTTTAGTAATTTATTTTAAGTGTTTTCGCAAATATGGGCAGATAAATTACAATATTAAATATTATTTAATATTAAATTATTTTAAAACTCTGAAGTATTGTACTTTTCAGTAACCGGTTGACATATATATAGTAGTGCGGCACTACTACATTTTATGAAAAGGGACCGATTCTTCTTTGACAGTGAACAATACTGCTATTGTACATGTATACAGTATACTGCAGATGTTCAATATAAATAAGTATCTATATAATAACACATATTGAACTTATATGAACAGTGTAAAATGCACACCTGCAAATATCTACACATGCATCGAGTAAATTTATCCGGCCAACGATCAATAACTTATTTTGGTATTTGAATATTATGTGTGCTTGTTGATTACAGATTGATAATTTCAAGAAATATTAATTATAAATTCACAAGTACCTATGTTTCGCATTTCTCTATATATTTTATTATCAACTAATAAAAATACACAATTATATTATACTAAGCTATACTACTATAGGATTAGAGACGTTATGAGTAATATTTTAATCAACCAACTGTTTTGTCTATTTTCATTATTTAAGTGTAATATAGACGTTTCGGATTTTAAACACATTTTTTTTCGCTCGTATTTAAATTTTTATCTATTTAAATAATCTGCAAAACTATAACTGGTATATTTATAATATTTATATGTATATAATATACATCTATATTTACTTGAATAATTGTAATTTTAATAGGGTTGTACAATAGTCATAAGATTGAAGTTTTTATTTAATACTGAATAAATGAAGACACATTTTATACAAATTATTCGAATAATTACGATGATTATTGGAATAACTATTCGG